>NW_021136889.1:0-797 GCF_004193835.3 Ostrinia furnacalis | reverse complement strand
ACAATTTTGCTCCCAGATTGCATAAATAGCGTCAAACATGCATAGTTTAGTATAATAATTAGCTTGTGAAACTTTTTTCGTTGACTGTACTTAGTGCAAAAGCCGAAAAAAATATGATATTAAATTTATTTAAATCGGGGGCGTCCACCACGGGTGCGTCGAATACTGGGGGACTCGGCCACGGACCCCCACACACGACACAGACAATGTAGGTATTTCATAAAAAAAAACTCATAAAACTCATTTACTTTTGCAACTAGGCTTTGTAAAAGCACTTCTACACGTCCCAGTATTTGTTCGTTTCAGCCACAGATCACAAAAACTAACTAACTAGATGTGACAAGGGGGCTGGGCCGGTGTCGCAGAAATATGCCCAAAAACAGAACACATTGCTCGGGAAAGCAATGATGACAGCAGCGACGTCATAATGTAAACAGCTTACATTGCTTGCGTAGTAACTAAAGATTATTCGAAGGTTGAGTACCGTGGTTGAGTACTGATACCGCAGTAGATAAAGAGCACATATTTTGATTTTTTTGTGTGTGTGAATTTCTAATGCGACACTGGGTTTCGAAATCAGCGCATTAGTTGGCATCTCTCTATTTATGGTTTCAGCCAAATGACGTCCACTGCTCAAAGACTACAACGCCCGGTCCTGCGCTCCCCGCATCCAGGTCCTTCCCGAGACCTACATCAGATAGTCGGTCAATGTATTTATTGAGAACTACATAGTTGCATATTGAAACTTATCTATGACGCCTCTTATTTACGAAATCAACTGTTTTTGTGATATTAAA
>NW_021136888.1:0-1635 GCF_004193835.3 Ostrinia furnacalis | reverse complement strand
GGTGCGTGCTTGACGCTAGACAGACTTGTCGCTGGTGGTTGATAGCTAGCCGCTGGCGGAGCGCGATGCGACAGTGACGTACTTTTCGGGGCACTTAAATGCATACCGAATATAGTCTGGTTTCCTGTCTTATCTTGCTGGTGTTTGTATGACTAATGTAACTGTAACTTACTTAACTAGAGTTGTTTGCTTAAAAATAGTATTGCAATTTTCAGCCAGTATTGTCCTCCACTCTCAAAGCAAAGCTAGCAAAAATATGAGATATTACATAATCAATTTTCGCGCGTATAGCGTTAAAACCTGTTTAATGCCTGACCAGGAACATAAAAACCCTCGCCATGTTGCGGAAAACTAATGGTACTAATTTCTATTAACTACTGTTCCTTTTCGTTTCCTAATTTGTTAAGAATGTATCGTATAATATTTTGCCATAGTTTTTTTATAGGCTTGAAATTTATTGAAATTCAATTTAGTAACCCTGTGGTACAAATTATCCAACCGGTTGGCTAAATTGGACCGAAGCTCTGAACTCGTACTTTGTTGATTTGTGCTAAATATACAACAATCATGTTAATTAATACTTATGAAATAGTAAGTTGAATAATGTATCTTTTATTATATACCATGGACATTAGCAAAAACAAAAGAAAACTATGTGTAAAATGGGATTGAAAAAAACTGGTCCAAATTAGCGGACTCTCCCTTATGTATTTAAAAAAAAAGTATATAAGTAATATATCCGTTAAGCTAGCACCCATAACACAAACATTAAGTTGCTTACTTTGGGGCTACCTGGCGCTGTGTGAAATTGTCCAAAGATTTATTTATTTATTTTTTATTAATTAACTACCTACTATTTGTGAATAGTGATCGGTCCCCTATACTAAAACCTTGTGCCATAGAAGACGCAGCCAGCGCTGCAGCGTTATAGCTTTTCGATGCGCGCTATCAACGCTTTCTTTGTATTGTTTTCAAACATTCCCAAGAGATTTCTGGAACAAAATTGTATACCTAAAATATTTAAAGAAAGAAATTTATCTCTATCTAAGTTTTTACCATTTAAGCTGTCAATCTTCCAGGTGAACACCCTAGAGCAGCTAGTCCGGCAGCTCGAGCGCGAAGTGAGCGCGCTGGAGTCTCGCGGCTGCGCGCAGTGCGCGGCGCGCGCCGACAAGCATGAGGAAGCCGCCAGCGATACTGAGAGCGTCACCGACGCTGCCCATGCTCAGCTGGCGCTCCTCAAGGAGCAGCTGGAGCGGGCGGAGACTCAGCTGCAGGTGAGTCAAGCTGCTTCCATTCACTAGCGGGTCACACAAGCACGAGGAGGCCGCCAGCGACACTGAGAGCGTCACCGACGCTGCCCATGCTCAACTGTCGCTCCTCAAGGAGCAGCTGGAGCGGGCTGAAAACCAGTTGCAAGTGAGTCAAGCTGCTTTCATTCACTAGCGGGTCACACAAGCACGAGGAGGCCACCAGCGACACTGAGAGCGTCACCGACGCCGCCCATGCACAGCTGGCGCTCCTCAAGGAGCAGCTGGAGCGGGCTGAGAACCAGTTGCAAGTGAGTCAAGCTGCTTTCATTAATTAGCGGGTCATACAAGCACGAGGAGGCCGCCAGCGACACTGAGAGCGTCA
>NW_021136887.1:0-8032 GCF_004193835.3 Ostrinia furnacalis | reverse complement strand
TCAATGCCATAAAAAACCTAGGCATTGATATCAGCACATGGGATCCGTTGCTAGTACATCTACTTTCACAAAAACTGGATAATGAATCATTCACCGACTACAATGAATGTCTGGAACAACCACGTGAACTACCAACGATGTCAGATTTTTTGAACTTCCTGGAATGCAAGTTTACAACAATGGAGTCCTCACGTAGAAAACAAGATTCACCAACGACAAGGCCTTTAACACATCAAGCTTCGCCAAAGCCAAATAAAACAAGATTTCAAGTATACTCAAACAATAACAACATGGCAGAACAAAACACAAACAACAATCAACTAAGAACTTACAAGTGTTCTTTATGCAATTACAACAATCATGGAATTTATTTTTGTGAAAAATTCTTATCAATGTCGCCACAACAAAGACTCAATACAGCATCAAGACTCAAGTTATGCTTCAATTGCCTAATAAAGCACCAAGGAAACTGTAGAGTGCAAAAACGATGCCGAGAATGCCAAGGTCAACATAACACAGTATTACACGAAGCCTTTGCATCACCAAATAACACAGCAAGACCAAGTACATCAAGAATGGTCAACCACAGCAACTCCTCCACGACTACTGTTCCCATTCAACAACATGAGTCACCCGAAGTACTGTTGGCAACTGCGATCGTACAAGTTCAAGCCGCCAATGGCAACTACTACAAACTACGAGCACTACTCGACCAAGGATCGCAAACCTCAATTATCACCGAGAAAGCAGCTCAAATTTTATCATTACCACGACGTCAATGTACTGGAGTCATAACTGGAATCGGATCTTAATTTATTTTCTCTCCTAAGAGGCAAATTTTAGGAGCACGGGCCGAAGCCAAATGCATCCCAATTACCTTAGTTTAAGCAATATTCAAAAAAATTCTTACTATCCTGCATGTATTCAGAATGGTCGCTTTCTGTATTAATTTATAAATAGTTGGGGCTATGTCCAAGGTGCGTAGGCTAGTGTGTAGCTGTCTAGGGATGGCTCCCGTGGTGGAGATTACAATTGGAACTACTAAGACTGTGGTTACACGCCATTGCGTCCTGATTTCTATTGAAAGATCTCTGTACTTAGCTAGTTTTTCTGAGTGTGTAGTTTGTAAGTTGTGCGTATTGCATACTGCTATATCAATTAAATATACGGTCTTATTAGTTTTGTCATGTAAAGTTATATCGGGTCTATTGTAGTGGATTGTTTTATCAGTAATAATGGTTCTATCCCAGTATATTTTGTAATTTTCGTTGTCTAGAACTGTGTCAGGCTGGTATTTGTAATATGGAGTTTTTTGTGAAATGAATTGGAATTTGAACGCTAAATGTTGATGGATTATTGCTGCTACTTGGTCATGCCTATGTTTGTAGTCCGTTTGTACGATAGCTTTACACGCGCCTGTAATGTGCTGTATGTGCTCGGGGCTGCTATGGCATCTTCTGCATGTATCTGTAATATTCGGCTTCTTCATGATGTATTTCTGGTAGTTTTTGGTGTCAATCACTTGATCCTGAATAGCGATCATGAAAGCTTCCGTTTCGGGGAACATTTCGCCACGCTGCAACCATGCATTCGACGCTGCCTTGTCGACTTGTAGTTGGTGCAAATCGTGGTAATGGCGGCCATGTATAGATTTTTGCTTCCACATGAACGCTTTTTCGGGGTCAGATACTACGTGTTCATTCTTTTGTGGGTTAATGTCATGTAAATTTAGGGGTGTTAGCTTTTTGTCACAGTGGGCTATTGTTTTATGTAGTATCGATTGCTCTGCTTTTTCATGAAAGAAATGTCTAAGGTTTTTAATCTGTTTGTTGTGTAAGTTGTGTATGTCGATGATGCCTTGACCTCCTTCTGCTCGTGGTAATGTAACACATCCTTTCGGGTGGTGTTTGCGATGAGCTGTCATTGTAGTATGTACTATACGCTGTAGGTGTTTATTATTAAATACAAAAGTTACAGGGCCCTAAAGTTGCGCATAAAAAAATTCGCGCCATTTTGATTCGAAGTAGTCACGACAGTCATTCGAAGTACAAACATTAAATCACCCCTGGTCCAGTGCTATTGACAGATCCATTTTTTAATTTTCCTCTGTTCCTCTCCTCAATATTTGGTACATACATGGTGTGATGAGTGCATAAATTTATATTTTATAATGAAATGGAGGTAATTTCAATAATTAATTTCTCAGCCATTTCTTGATGGATTTCAAAAATAACTTCACCGGCTTTTTAGTTTTGGTCTATATTTTAATCCTATTCAGTGAAATCTAATGTTTTCAACATCATGAAACTTGTCCATTCGAGCGTCATTATTGTAGTGTAGGTACATGTGCACTTATGGATGATGTCTCCATAGAAACACATTGTTTACTAATAAAAAAAAAAATGCATTAGCGTTCCGCTGTAATAATTAATAATCGGCAACGTTGGACATGGAAATAAATAAAACTATTTAGAACAGCCCTGAAGGGCAGCCTTACACGAATACAGAATATTGTAAGTACAGTGATTGAAATCTCCGACTTATGAAACTCCCAGCACCCCGCGAATCCAACTCAATTCGGCAGCGTTCGGAAAACTACACAACACAACATCTTTTCGTTAAAAATACCTCAGTGCCTGAAGACAAAAGTCTTTAATCAGTATGTGCTACCAGTGATGATATTATTCGGCTCGGAAACGTGGCCTCTCAATTTAGGGCAATGCTTCAAAATGATTTCGGGTCTAAGGGTGCTACGGTTGGCTCAAATGTAGCGTAATCGAGATGTCCAATTTTCAATTTCTTTTTCGGGCATCTGGGGCCATACATCGTCAATAACGTGACGAATGTTGGCATTGAATTCCGTAGTTTAACTGCGCAGTAGTGGACTTCACATAACCCCAGAGAAAATAATCCATAGGTGCGAGATCACCCGATTGCGGAGGCAAATTCAAAGATCCATCACGTGAAATTATGCGCTCATCGAATGTTTACAGCAATAAATTGAATGTGTTCTCGCGTATTGGTTGGATGGTAACACCATCTTGTTGAAACCATAGCTTGCCACAGTAATATCATTAATCTGAGGAATGACAAGTTACGAAAATTACGTCGACCGTAATATGGACGTTTGTATGGAAAACTGAACCATGTTTTTTAAAATACATTTTTGCACAATTTGCAAGCGTTGTTCTGAAGTAATTCTATTTAATTATGAAATGCCAAAACCTACTATCCACAAATGTACCACCAACTATCACTAGAAACAGTGTAACCAATTTAAAAAGGGACAATATTATTTGATCCTCTAAAAACTAATTGATCTTTTTTGTATGTGCACTTTTAAAAATAAATGATGTTTTTTATTATATTTTATCTTTATATTAATTATTGGGTCTATATTAGTTGATCTACGGATAAATTATGAATGATCTTTATTAAAGGTAACATAATATTTATGTTTAACATACTCTTTTAATATTTGGTAAACAAAAATAATATTTGATCCTCTTTTTTAGTTATTGATCTTTAATTTTGTTAATTTAATGATTTTTATATCAAGTTTGCCTTTTAATATTGATCACCTAATAAATACATTTCGATCTATGTATAACTTAACTTTAAAATATATTTGATCTAACAAAAAATATTATTGGTTAATATTTTTAATTAAAAAATATCTTTTAATTTACGCGGTACTTTGTGGTTGAGTGACAATCGTCCGTCATTGGTCACTGAGTTGGCCAAGGGCTTAGCGGCCAATAAGCAAGCAGACTGGTACATTGCCATGTTTGTTTAAATTACAAGCTTTGCTTAGTTTGGGACTAGAGGCGCTATGTAAAATAATTTCTTACTTCTGACATCCCTGAACCCGACATCATAATTTTTACCTCTTTATTTTTTTCAAATCGCAAGGTTGATTTTCTCTTAGTATACCGATCTCGACCGTGATCAGTGACCATAAAGTCATCTGTCAACGGGTCGATTAGACACGATAAAAGCACTAAACGATATTTGTTTACTTTTAGTGCGACATCGGGTCGTAAGGACCTGATAAGTTTTTTTTTCCAAATATTTACTGTGTTTGACGAAACAATTGCAAAACAATATTTATCTTTCGTACTACTGAAAAGACCGAATATATCCATCCCGCACCAACGCATCCAGCACCTAAGGTCAATTCGACCCGATAACGCAGTGTGAACGTGTTAAGTATGCTTTTATAATAAAAAGAAATCTTTGAACATCAAGTGCCTTCAAATAGTTTCCATCCTTTGACTACAACTTAATAAAAATAAGTACCATAACATAATTATTTTGAAGATTATTTGATATAGACAAAAAATAATTTATACAAATCGAATTATATAAAAAAGTATCACAATATTGAATATTTGGTGCTCATTTCTTTTATTTTTGAGGACCAACAAGTAACGATCAGATATAATTTTTACATATAAATTTTTTTTTGCGTAGTTCAAAAGAGGTTAATATATCGATCGATTTCATTTATTTTATGTCTCAAAGAAAGAGGATCAATCATTAAAATAGATGACCTTTTAGATTTTTTTATTTGCCGTTTTTGCTAATTTAAAAAGATCATTTAAATACATGCCATTTAAAAATGAATACCTCTGAATAAACACCCTTTTTAAGTGCCCTGAAATGGTCCTACATAATATTAACAAGAATTTGAATTTAAGAGGCACTTCAACTGAAATCTTACGGTGTTCTGCTCGACATTTCCGCAGCTTTTAGACCATCCTTAATTTAAACTTAGTCTTGGCTTAGATGGCCGTTGAGGTAGTTCTCGAGTGGAGACCAACATTCTGAAAAATCATTCAGATTAATATAATTCCAGAATAATGAAGACGACAGAAGAGTTGTGCGTGAGAGTAGCAGAAAATGCCGACGACTGGTGCGGCGCCTGTTGGCGGAGCTGGTCTCGTCGCTGCCGCTGGTCGCGCCGCTGGCCGCGCCGCGCGGCGCCGGCGAGCAAGTCCCTGATGAAGCGCACGTGACCGCCACAGATGCGAGGTTATTTTTAGACATAAACATATAATTTGTGTATAATTACTTACATTTTTACATTTTAATTTTTAGGATCAAATAATGTAGCAGGCGGCCTTTCGTCCCGGTATTCTTGAATATTATGCCATAGGAGAAAGGTAGTCTGCAAGCGTTATAATCACTATAGTGATTATAATCGGGTTTTTAAAACCGTGGATAAGAAAAAAATGTTCTAGCAGACCCCTGGAGCCCTGTCTGGCGAAGGCCGAATGCGGCTGCATTCCGGCCGGCGGCCCGGCGCGGGGCCCGCGCGGCGTCGCGCGGCGCAGCGTGGCCGTGCAGGCGCGCGCCGACAAGTACGCACGACGTCACCAACAGCTTGGAAAGAGTTTAAGGCTTAGTTGCACCACCTTAACTTTAATCGTAACAAACGTCAAAAGCCTGTCAAACTCCATAGAAGACTTACACCCGTATTCACAAACAGCCCGTATTCAGCTAAAATTCAGATTTCTTGACGCTTCCGCACATAAATATGGACAGAATAGATACCGCATGTCAAATAAATAGAATGAAAAGTATGAAAACGAGCGTGTAAATTTTTTAAAAGTCATCCATAATAATTGTCTGCGTCCATCAACGAGCTCGAAAGTAAACATCGTAAGCGCGATTCACATTTTTATCAGAAAGTTTTCTTGAAATCTAAAAGTCAGGAAATCGTAGAGGTAAATACCGATAGGTATTTTATTGTGAAACATGGTCATATTTAGCTTTTATTAAAAAAACAGAGGTAACTTTTATCGAACAAAATTTTTCTAATTGTGTTTTCCAAAAACAGTCATCCCATCACACATAGGCACCTACGTTCTGTAATACATATTATTGAAAATTGCAGTGCGAAATATCGTCAATTTAAGTAGCAGCTAATAGAAAACAGTCAATATTGCCGTCAATATTGACCCCAAATTGAAGCAGCAAATAGAACGCACAGTGTTGAATAGAGCTCTGTGATTGGTTCGTGTGTTAGCCTGTGCGTCCACACGCACTGTGAGACCTCACTCATAGTAATGTTTGTAAATACGGACGTAAGGATGGTTTGCACAATCTTACTGTAACTTTAACAAACTTACGTTAAAAATCTGTCAAACTCCATACAAAAATGACCGGTTATAGCCACCGGTTAAAATAAGGTGGTGCAACTCGGTCTAGGAAAACGCATATTACAATCACGCTGTGTGCTATCGAAATAGTTTTTTTTTTATGTTAAATGTAGAGTAAGAACAATCTTAAACTACTGGTTCAAATTGAATGAAATTTTAAATATACCGTGTCGTGTCTTTACAATGCCTGCATAGCTAATGAAAATTCAGCCTTCTAGTTTTATCCACAACGAAGTTACAGGCGGTCGAAAATGGCCTGAATTGCTTCGAGAAAAGGATGGTACGGCCGTGCCGCTTTTTTGCTCGACTTGGTGGGGGCACTGCCGTGCCCCCAGATAATATCGAAATGTTCTAGCAAATCTTTTCTATACACCCTATCTATCTATACTTATAATAAATCTGTAGAGAGGTTACTTCTGTACATGAAATATATTTTCAAAATAACTATCAGGGGGTGTTTTCAACTATTAGTGATCAATACTGATGCCAAAAATGCAATCAGTAAAATTTTTGTCTGTCTGTCTGTCTGTCTGTAACTATGTTCCTTATAGAAACAAAAACTACTCGACGGATTTTAACGAAACTTGGTACAATTATACTTCATACTCCTGGGCAGGTTATAGTATATTTAGGAATTCCCACGGTAACGGGAATTAGCGGAAAAAACATTTGTATGAAAAAATCTAAACCGCTTAAGTTAGACGCTTGAAATTTGGAATGCAGGTATCTTAGTAAACAAGCTTAATTACAACAGGATATTGCAAAATTCCCACCGGAACGGGAGTTAGCGGGAAAAAATATTTGTATGAAAAAATCTAAACCGCGAAAGATAGATGAAGGGGGTAAAACGGGATCCACGCGTACGAAGTCGCGGGCGGCCGCTAGTAATACAGTATAATAGTTTATTTTTAAGTTTTAACGATATATTTTTCTTTATTCTTTGATGGCAGATGCTTTTCACTAATTATGTACCGACAGTCAGTTGAAAAAGAAATTTTCGTATCATTGCAGTTAAATAAACTGTACATATTTTTCTCAATACATAGTTTTATAATTTTATTGCAGGAGATGTGCGGAAGATGACGATGTCTACAATTCCTTTGGTAAGTTTAACAGTTTGAAATAAAACACTATTTCAAACTGTTTTAAACATGAAGTGTTTTAAAAACACTTGTTTTAAACATGCCAACCCTGCGCTAGATACACCTTTGATAAGATTTCTGAAGTTCGCATGTGTGTGAGTAGTAAAAAATTATTGAGTTGTTACACGTTTCACCAGATGAATCACAAACGGAGGGGTGGGTGGGCGGCGTGCGCGCACTGCGCGACTCGCACGTGCGCCTCGTGCTGCGCCAGCTGCGCCACATCGAGCGCCTCAACCGCGCGCTCGACCGCGCCGGGCGCCCGCCGCCCGCGCCCGCCTCCGCGCCCGCGCCCGCGCCCGCCGCCCCGCCGAGGCTGGCGAGAAAAAACACAAGCACAGACGCGTGCTCTGAACACAAGCACAGACCTAATTCTTATTTCAACGAATAAACTAATAGTAAAACACTTTTGTTTCATTATTTACTAGGTGACCCAGTGAACTTTACTTATTTAACGTATGTCGGCTGAACCATTTAAGAACCTAGTAAGGGACATGTTTTCAGATTTTCGTTTTTTATCATAAGGCTATATATAATAATTATTAAGGTACCTACCGAATACAAAGACAGAAACCAATAAAATTAAGTCGCGGTAATAGACAAACGATAACCGCCCCATGCGCAGCAGCGCGGGGGAGGTGCGGGGGAAAGGGGGACAGCACTATAGTACAATGCCACAAATACATTTCTCCTAAACGCTCACGCGTGCTGCGCACGCGCTCGCGC
>NW_021136886.1:0-774 GCF_004193835.3 Ostrinia furnacalis | reverse complement strand
TATTAGAATCAATGGCAATTTTGAGTTGGAATCGAGGTGTGTAAAGATACATTTGAAGTTGAATGTTTTTTCATTTTTGTTGCTTCTTGACGCAAAATGGATTTTGATAATGCTTTACATAGATAAACTAATACATCAGCGAAGCTCATGGGAGATAGTATAAAAACTATAGGCATGTCGCATAACTGAGTAGGTACATGTGACGTAAAGAGCGAACAATGGACACATATTGAAGTCTCACGACATTAATTGGCGTATCAAAAAACATCTTTATCTTTTCTTGAGTCCTACCAGCGCTCGAGACAAACATAATTGGCAAGTGCTGAGAAAAAACGCCAGAACAAACTGAGTTATAAGCTATATCTGTAGTATTAATAAAGTATGCAGCATTATCTTTAAAAACTACACAGACGAATAATGATGACAGGTCAAATACGAAAGAATCCTACCACCAACAAATATTTCTCCAACTTCCAAAGAACAAAAGACGAACTGAGATCATACAAAAAACTCATTTGCCCAACAATGATAGAACTCGGGACCCCGGGATAGTTTTGGCGCACTCTTCACGAAAATTACCGTCTTGATTGCTCCCAAGATAAATTATTCGAGTCTGAAGTCAGTTTTAACGAGGATCTAAAGTGGTACTGGATAAGCCATTTCCAAGGCGAATTAAGGCGATTTAATGGAAACATTCGTTCCTAGTCAATCACAGTACCTAATAGAAAGTATAAATTATTTAAAAATTAGCTGGTAAGTCAGAAGTATTTAAGG
>NW_021136885.1:0-569 GCF_004193835.3 Ostrinia furnacalis | reverse complement strand
ACAAAAAAAATATGATCACTTACTTGAATGGCGCGTCAATTTTTAAGAGAAAATTTTGATGCGCTCACTTCAATCATTTATTACACACAACTGAAAAGAATAACTGTCAATTTTTATTCCTAGAAGCATAGACCATATCTATTGGCTACGACTTGCATCAATCAGAGCACTGCATCTTTTCACGTGTTAATGTATAGAGCCAAATTAAAACACACAAAAAAGCGGTACCATATGGGACCGCTAGTCTATAATGGGTTAATTAACGAAATATTATGCTATAGAAGCAGGGGTGGCGAACATTTGTATAAATGCGCCACCTCTAAAAAAAAATGATGAAGTCATAGATCTATCAATAGTGCCATCAAATAACACCTATTGCTGTTCAGGTGGCGATTCTTGGATGGCTCAAGCTGGCTGGAGTGCAGGTACGGTTTTGTTCCCCAGTCGATGAAGCACATGATGTCGTGCCCTGCGTGCCCAAACAACTGCACGCAGGAAGATTTAATGCATGCTACTGACAACGCCACTCTTGTAGCGGAGTTTTGGGCTGACACTGTGTAGGTTTGTTG
>NW_021136884.1:0-712 GCF_004193835.3 Ostrinia furnacalis | reverse complement strand
GATAAAGAATTTACATATTTACTATTGATTAGGACTAATGTATACCATTATTTATAATTATGGAGTCGGTGTTGGAAGATTTGAAGATTTTATAGTTTCTTTGGGCTGTCACTGGCACACTTTTACGATGGTGGAACAAAGTATTTTGGTTTGACTATAGAGCGTGAGAACACGCACACAGTCATAATTATTTTAGTGTGAATAAAAATAGCATCGAAATTACCTAAACTTGACATGCCACGCTAGACGTAAACGCTCTTAAGAGCGTTGTAGCAAAAAGTTGGCGTTCGAATTTTAGATTTTTATTGCTCGACGTCGCGTAGTGAGTGCGCAAACTGCATTTATCTTTACAATTTCAACGCTGCGTCGACTAAACGATCTTAATCCGTAGTTGTATCGTACCTAAGACAGTACGTCATACATAATAATACAGAAATAATGTATAATTTACCTATTTGATTTTTTCTCAGATCAGACTTTTAGCAAAATCAAGTTACGTAATTAATGTATTTTTTACACTAGTAAATCCCGCGACAAGTTTTTAATCTTTAAATTGAGTAAAGTAATAAGTTGATAGGTTTGAAAGAATTTATGTTTTATTTTATTCTTTTTACAGCATCAAAAGCTTGTTTATGAAAAATATTTACTATTAAAATTTTACTTTTGACTTTTTAGTTTTTATAATGCGGGATGGAAAAATTAAAATTTATTC
>NW_021136883.1:0-18736 GCF_004193835.3 Ostrinia furnacalis | reverse complement strand
AATTCACTCATTAGCTAGAAGAATTCAATAGGGCACTGTAAAAAATAGTTTCTTTCAATAATGAATATAATAATGAATAATGAATACTTGTTCTAAACCTAGATATAGTTATTTGGAGGGAAATTACACTGCTATTAATCAACATCTCAGCACTATAAACTGGAATGAGATTCTTGAAAATGTCTCTTTGGAAAGTTCGGTGAGTGTTTTTTATGAGAAAATATACGAGGTAATTCGGCAATATATACCCCTACGTCCAGTTAAATCAAACCACTATCCGGTTTGGTTCTCGCGGCCACTAATTCATGTATTTAAAAATAAAGAAAGGGCTTGGATTAGGTGGAAAAAACATAATACTACTGCTTGTTATGAAGAATTTTCACTGTATCGACACAGATTTAAATTACTTGCTAGGGAATGCTTTGATAATTATATAAACACCATTGAAGAAAAGCTTAAGTCTGATGTAAAAGTATTCTGGAAGTTTGTAAAAAGTAGTAGTAAAAAATCAGGTATCCCATCGCGTATGAGGTACAGTGACACTGAATCTGACAAACCTGACGAAATATGTAATTTATTCGGCAAGTTTTTNACGAAATATGTAATTTATTCGGCAAGTTTTTCGGGTCCGTATATGAATTGGACTGCGATGATGGTATTGACCCTGAAACATTGCCCTTCAATGAAAGATGCAACTTTGTTTTAACTGACATACATATCTCCAGAGAGGATAGTCATTGGACGTTACAAAGGGCCCCGGGCCTGATAGCTTGCCGCCATTTTTTGTTAAGCACACAGCTGAGTCACTTGTTACTCCTTTACATATTTTATTTAATAGAAGTTTACAAGAAGGAACAGTCCCTAATATATGGAAAACCGCCAACATAACTCCTGTCTATAAAAATAGTGACAAGCATGACGTCACCAATTATCGTCCAATATCCTTGCTGTCCACCTTGTCGAAAGTCTTGGAAAGACTGATTCATTCAAACATTTACCCCTGCTTACATACAATTATAATCGAAGAACAGCATGGCTTTGTAAAAAAACGGTCCACCGTGAGTAATCTTATTATTTATACTAATTTTCTATTTCAATGTATGGACAAACGTATACAAGTTGATTCAGTTTACACTGATTTTTGTAAGGCTTTCGACAAGGTGGACCACAGCCTTCTTTTACAAAAGCTTGCATTTAATGGCATTAGAGGAAACTTGCTTAGGTGGTTCTCCTCCTACATCAGAAATAGGACACAGCGAGTCGCTATCAATGGTTTCAATTCCGACATCATTGGAGTCACCTCAGGCGTGGCTCAAGGCTCAATACTTGGGCCTTTACTTTTCGTTATCTTCATTAATGACATCAATGCGTGCTTTAGACATACTCGCTTCTTGCTATATGCTGACGATCTTAAGATTTATCGTGAAATCACTACCCTAGATGACTGTCACAGGTTACAAGCGGATCTCAATCGACTCTCTGATTACTGTACAACAAATAAACTACACCTAAGTCTAACTAAATGTAAATCTATTACTTTTACAAAAAAACTTAACTATTTAAAATATACTTACTCACTGTGTGGTTCCTCGCTGGAAAAAGTTTCTATGATTAGGGACCTTGGGATATTAATGGATTGTAAACTACACTTCGACGTACACATTGATCATATAATTAATAAAGCCTTCCAAATGTATGGCTTCGTAATGAGGGTCAGCCTCGCTTTTAAAAGACCTCAGTCTTATATTCTTTTATATAACGCGTTGATAAGATCTCAGATAGAATACGCTTCATCTGTTTGGAATCCATTATATACCAAATATCACGATCAGCTGGAATCTGTGCAACGTAAATTCCTACGATCTATGAACTATCGTTGTTACCACTCCAAGCGGTCGTACGAAGTACTCCTTAATAAGTTTTCTATGCTAACACTTAGAACGAGAAGATTGCTCCTTGATCAACTATTATTGTATAACATTTGTAGTGGGAAATTTGATTGTAATAAACTTATGAACCAAATATACATTAAAATACCATACCGTTCATATCCTGCACGGGAGACCCGTAAACCGCAAATATTCGCACACGCTCCATGTAAAACGAATGCAGGTGAGCGCGCGCCGCTGTATAGAATTACTAAAATGTTCAACTGTCATTTCACCGAACTTGAACTCTTCGCAAGCTCACCTGCCTCGTTCAGAAAAGCATTGCACCAATCTATCAAGGATGTGAGTTTGTAATGGTCGATGTTTGTTTTTCTAGATCTAGACTTAATTTAAAAAATCTAATGTTTTGTTAAATGGTAAGCACCAAACGGAATGGAAAGCTGCCGAACGGATTTTGATGAAACTATTTATATTACACCAGAGTGCCATTTAGGCTATTATAATTTGTGCACTAAGTACACAAATTTTTGTTGATATCTTTTCCACATATTTTGTTACTCTATCTGTGGACAACGGGGCTGATTATGCTTTTACCTTAATATGTGTTCTAAGTCTATGTTTTATACTTAATTTATAAGTGTAATTGTTTGTTGTTTAAAAAAAAAAAAAAAAAAAAAAAAAAAAAAAAAAATGCATAGTGTCCATAACACTGGCCGTGTGACCAGCGTGGGGAGTGTATGCCAAATCTTCAATTTGCCTCTGTTAAATTAGAAAGGTCATCCTCGTCTTGCAGTGGAAATTAAATGACCAGATGATATGACCATAACAATGGCCGAACCAAACAGAAGATAAATTGCTTGCGAGCCAAGCAGGCAAGTCGCTGTCAACTTGCAGCCAAATTGCAACTTATATCAATATTCATCATCATCTCAGCCATAGGACGTCCACTGCTGAACATAGGCCTCCCCCAATGCTTTCCATGTTGCCCGGTTGGTAACGGTTGTGGTAGCGGCCTGCGACCAGCGCCTTCCTGCTACCTTATCATTATTATTCCATTTAATTTCTGCAAAGAGACCTTTTCTCGAGTTTACAGTGAGAAAATACAGGGTTTTCTAGAAGTTGTGTTTTGGAATTATTGGTAAATGGTGTCTACTATCCAATACCATAGATATATCCCTGAAAAGGGATACATTTCGCAAGTTCCGGTGCTGTGACAGCGCGCGCCGGTAACGGCCACGCGGCCGAGACCACTTCCGGCCGCCATAACTGTCACCATTCGTCACTTCCTGTCCGATATTAGCGCTTATTGACGGATAGGCGTTGTCGCCCTGAGGGAAATGTGTAACTCCAATATACACTCGTCGTCAAATAAATCGCACCTCCCGCGACAAGCACTTTGAAACGTATGCATCCCCACTTCCCACCAATATTGGCACCATTTAAAAGCCTAGTTCTAAACTTCATTTCATTAAAGGAAAGGTTTTTACCTTAAAAATGTGTCTTTAGAAGGATCCAGAGTCACTTCTTCAAAAAATAGGTAGTTACGTTTGAGCCAACTTTTATGGCAATAAAACTGTTAAGTTGGGATTAATCGCTATCCATCTGTTAAAGAGGACACGTGTAATCATTATTTGGTTTTATAACCATAAAATTTGGTCTAATTGATCCCAGAGGTGAGCCCAAAGTGAGGTCTTCTTTCAAGTCACATTTATGGTATATGTTAATCTTTTATTAAGAAATTAAATGTGTTTTTCTTTAAGGATATTTATTGGGCTTTCAAATAACACCAATATTGTCGGGGTACCATGATTGTGTCAGAAGAAAATCTTTAAAGTTCGCGTCGCGGAAGGTGCGGTTTATTTGATGTTGAGTGTAGTTAATGTTGGTTGGTGTATTTTTAAGGTTTCGCTTAAATGCTGCAATGACCATAGAAATTTGATTCTAGTAGTAGTAGAAATGGGAAAATAGGATGTTAAACTTGGGTAGTGTTGGGTTACATTATAGATACTTGTAGTTCATCGTAGCCTGTTCGCAGGTCTCTTTAAGCAGTCAAATTAAGCGACAATAGCCTAACGGTGTCGATGTCAGACTAGCCGAATGAAAATCCGAGGAACGCAGGTTCGAACCCCGCGGCTGGACTACCGTGATGAAACCTCTCGTAACATAGCATATTTAGCTTACTATACCACGAGGGGTAAATGTTATATTCTTAAAAAAAGGATGTAGGTACCTAATTGAAGTACTAATACGAATTGTACCTAATGGAAGCCACGATAGCCGAACGCTGAAGGGGTCGGATTGGCCGACTCGTGATCCGGGGAACGACGCGGGTTTGGTCCCCGCCGCCGCTCGACTATTGAGGTGAGCTCACTCGTGACACAAGCATAATATTTAGCTTAGTACGAGGGGCTAACTAATAGGTAATTGAACAGAATTTTTAAAATACAGTCAACACACATCAGACACATTCTAGTGGAAAAATAACACTTACTTATTACAACTACATAATAATATATGTATAAAATGCAGCGTATATGCTGTCGTCTGTACACTTTAAAACTATTGTCCCGCACAATTCGCCACGTCACAAATCTCGGGCTACGTCAATAGGCACTTCATGTTCCGTGGACAAAGAGCCGCAAGCGAGCCCGATACAGGATTATCCCTACAAAGATTTATTATGTTGTCCATTCCGAATAGGCTGACCACCAAATATGGAGAAACCGGACTTCCGAACTATCAAAAAACAATTTAACTGCCAGGAATAATTCATCATTATCAAAATTTCAGCCACAGGGCGCCCACTGCTGAACATAGGCCTCCACCAATGATTTCTACATCGCCCAGATGATAGCGGCCTGCATCCAGCGCCTTCATAAGGTCGTCGGTCAACCTAGTGGGTGGACATCCCACGCTGCGTTTTCCAGTACATACGGAAATAATTAATTAGAACATAATCTTATCTTATTCATCTTTACAAACTATAAAACAAAGTCGCTCCCGCTGTCTGTCGTCAGATCTTTAAAACTACGCAACGTATTTTAATGCAGTTTTCAGCATTAGACAGACTGAATCAAGAGGGCACCTGTGATAGAGATAGGTATAGAAAATAATATAATTCTAAAATTGTCTCATCTTTCTCAATATGATGGTTGCCCTATTAGTACGTACAAGTCTCAGTCAGCATTCGGAGCAAAGCCAGATTACCGCGCTATCTTTTGCGGCAAAAGTGCAGAGCAAGGAGACGGTGCCCGGCAATAGTGGGCTTTTGAGATTGATACACAGGGGTACCAAATCCCTGACCGAGCCTCGAGGCTTTTAACAGTACAGAGGTTCAATGGAAACAGAAGGCAAGCCCGAGTAATCACGGGTGCGTTAACAGGTCACTACACAAAGAATCACATGCTCCACAAGATGGGCCTAACTACGGACGACAGCTGTCGAGCATATGGAGAACAGGCAGAGTCCAAACATCTACTGTGCGAATGCGACGCGCTAGCAAGAACTAGGATGGGTCTCCTGTGGTCAACTTATCCGGCACCAGAAGACCCTCTCGCCCAAGCACTTTATTCACCTAATGGATAGGTTTTTTGCGGATGATAAGGAATAAAGGTAAAGGCAAGCACAAAAGATCCCAATGGGTCGATGTTGACACTACACTTCGGCGTGGCCCTGCACGCACACGCTTAGATTATTAACAGTAAAGACCTCCCACTTGGTGGACTGACAATCTGGTGAATGTCGTGAGAAGAACCTATGTAGAGTAAGACCGTTCGGAAATCCTTGAGGAAGGCCTTTGTCCAGCTGTGAACAGACTTTTCGTCGGCCGATAGTTCGGTCGGGCTGTTAACCAGCATGGACAAGTATGAAAGTGAACATTGCACATTGGTATCCGCCGATTCTTCATACAAATTGGAATCGGGCCCAACTATCGGCCGAATAAAAGGCTGTTCTGCGAGAAGTCTAATACAGACAATGTAGGCCATTACATCAAGCACCTAACAATTTCTAATCAATATCATCCACTTCAGATGTATGAGATAACAAGGACATCTATAAATATATAAAACTCAAAGGTGACTGACTGCCTGACTGACTGATTGACATAGTGATCTATCAACGCGCAGCCAAAACCACTGGACGGATCGGGCTGAAATTTGGCATGCAGGTATATGTTATGACGTAGGCATCCGTTAAGAAAGAATTTTACGAAATTCCACTCCTAAAGGGGTAAAGCGGGATCGACGCGTACGAAGTCATGGGCGGCCGCTAGTTCAGATATAAGTTTTTAAATGACAGGTAGATAAAGCTAGGTATATCCGTATTTTCGCAAATTTAAACTTTATTTCCTTTCGATTAGACCAGCATTCAGCGAGGAAGCATAATTATTACCTATGGGAAGGCTCGAATAAAACAAATCTCGAGTTGAATCGCAATGCATTGTGTTCCAGGCACGGCAATTACACGTGAGGTCGTGTAGCTACAATTAACATATGCAATTAAGCGAAGACTTTTCTGGAGTTCTTCATACATAGGGCGTAAAGTAAAAATTGCCGATTTTTACTTCAATATCCATTAGTTTAAAAGGTTGTGCAATGTTGTTATAAAATTTTCATTTGTGGTTCTTTAAAAATTCGCATTTTCGCCAATTTAATTCTATAACACCTAATAGGTAATAGGTAGGTACTTATGGTTTTTAGAATTCCCTACTCAAATTGTGCCACTTCCTCTGCCTGTATCTCATGACATTTCAGTTGAACTGACTGTAAGAAAAGTTAGTGAGGACTAAGGTTTAAAGGGAACCTCTCACGCCCTTTTTTCCACACCTACTTTCTAAAAAAAAATGTTAGTCTTTGTATGAAGAAGAACTACTAAAGTTTGTAGTTATTTCGAGTTTAAGGCTAACTAGTGAAGAAATTACCAAAAAAAATAAATTTTACCAATTCAGGAATATTCTCTATTACATGAGAAAAGGTCGAACTACACATCCAAGCACACCCTTCACGTATTATGACATAATTTATTGAAAATTCTGGCAATAAAATGGCGGGCGCGACATGTTGTGCCAATGTGCGAAGTTGACTCAACTTCCAGATAAACTACCCTCAACGAGTTGTAACAGGGTAAAGGGGCCTATTCTCGATGTTACTGCGTTTTGGATAGACCTATTTTATGTGAGTAAACTAGCTTTTGCCCACGGCTCCACCTTCGCCACTTAGTTCTAAGTGTTAGTTATCCTACTAATCCTTACTTCCTTACTAATATTATAAATGCGAAAGTTTGTATGGATGACTGGATGTCTGGATGTCAACATGTTTGTTACTCTTTCACGCAAAAACTACACTGTATAGAAGACCATGTTTTGTATAAATATATGTATTTTATAATATTTTATGTATTATATTGTGTAAATTTTTGTAGCTTTTTAGCATCGCCTGAGAAGCCTTTTTGTATAGAACATTCTTATGTGCAATAAAGTCTTTAAATTAAAATTAAATAGGGTCGAGGTTGCGCTGCCGTCTGTACACCAGAACAATCTCCAGTTTTACCTCAAGAGAACAAAGCCCTCAGTTGGGAGGAGGTTGAGCGATGCGCATCAAGCACCTCATACATAACACAGGCGCAGCACACGTTGACAAGAGGAGCGGGCGACATTAACTTTCACTTTGACAAACGTCAAAAATCTGTCAAACTCCAATAAAAAAACGCCGGTGATCGTTATAGTTACGGTCAAAGTTAAGTGATGCAACTAAACCTAAGCCTAGCC
This sequence comes from Ostrinia furnacalis, assembly GCF_004193835.3. Classification (NCBI taxonomy): domain Eukaryota; kingdom Metazoa; phylum Arthropoda; class Insecta; order Lepidoptera; family Crambidae; genus Ostrinia; species Ostrinia furnacalis. The sequence goes on along the minus strand of NW_021136883.1, from coordinate 11,080 downwards.
GCAGACAACAGACTTCTTGTCGACCGATAGTTGGGTCGGGCTGTTAATCAACAAGACTATTCCCACCTCTCATGTCCAACTCCTGTGTAGCCAGGATCTACAGCTTGACCGCCATCTTTGTTTGTCACCTGTCATCCGCTTTGAGAGAGAGAAGTCGAACCTTAACTTCGAACTCTTGTGTTCTTCTGATTAAATTCGTAGCGGATCTAATGACAGTTTAACTTTCCCCCGGGAACAAACTTGACCTTCACTGGTCGGTTTTTATTGACGGTCAAGCTGTAGATCCTGGCTACACAGGAGTTGCAGCGGTGGGAACGACAGGTGAGAATTATTTATTTATTTATTTATTTAGTTGGGTCGGGCTGTTAATCAGTAGGACATGTATGAAAGTGCGCACATTACACCGATTAAGTATCGTCCGATTGCCTATCTGGCAAGCGAGTAAATCGCACAACATTTGAGTTTGAAGTTTTTAGTTGAAAAGATAGGCATGCAACATTGCACCAGTTAATCTACTTACCTACACACATTCTAAGGCTGGGTTGCACCATCTTACTTTAACCCATTAACTTTGACAAACGTCAAAAATGTGTCAAACTCCATACAAAATACACCGGTTATTGTTAAAGTCACGGTTAAAGTTAGATGGTGCAACTCAGCCTAACTGTTCCGTTTCACTTAAAGTTAAGCTCATTGGCATAATTCTAGCATCACTTTTCATGCCATGTCGCTGGTGTCATCATCATGATCATGAGTGAAGTTGAGGAATACCATACTACATCTTCATAGTTAAGCTTTGTCAAAAATAGTTTTCCTATAACTTAGAAATTTCCGCTACCGCGCCCGCTCCGCTCGTCACCAAAGCGTCGTCATTGGGATTCAATCAATTCGGCCGCTACTAGTGATCCGCGGGTAAGGGTGCGTGCATAAATAACGAACTCGCGTTTTTCTGCGTCTGCTTCCCTTATTACGAGTGACGTGATGGATCGGAGGCTTGGAATTGATGGCCTGTACCGAGTTAGTGAACTTTGACTTATTCTCAAGTGATCAAGAAACGTGGGACGCCATGCTCGGTGAACCGACGACCTTGAGATAGCTCGTAGTGGCTGGATGAAAAAGCGGGAGTGCTTTCTGGTGCTCCTTGCCCAGTATTAGACTGCTGGCACACTTTATAGCTCATAAACCTAATTATTACGATTGAACAGATTTTTGATGATTGAATATGATTGAATTCTTAAGACTGCTTGAATCAATTATTAGGGGTTGTCTTTATCTGAGAAATGTCCATAGCAATAAACGTTTCTTTCTTTCTGTTGTGGCAGCCCTAGCGCAGACATGCGACCCCATTACCTGACGATCTGCGCAAGGCCAGACAAATGAGCGCCAGAACAATATACTTAGTGCGTGATCGATCGACGCCATCTTGGAACGTTCCCATTACGTGCCTCATCCGATAAAATCACGGCGCATTCGTAGATTGCAATTGATGGGGCAGCAAGGTTCTGGAATGGAGGCCGCGTACCGGTGGACCGATGACGTCATAAAGGTAGCAGGGAAGCGCTGGACGCAGGCCGCTACCAATCGATCAACATGGAAAGCATTGGGGGAGGCCTATGTTCATCAGTGGACGTCCTATGGCTGAAATGATGATGATGATGATTCGTAGATTGCAATTGATATCGAGCTACCCGCGTATGATAATAAACAGGTGACTGAGTTTCTTCCGACACTTCTTCTCAGCACCAGCCCATAATGTTGTCCCGAAGTGGTGGTAAGGCAAGTTATATTTCGGTGAACGTCAGAATGGCGGGTGTATGATCATAGAAATTAACAAAATAAATACGATTAATTAATACCTGAGGTGTACCTTGGTGTACCTTTAAATAACTATTTATTTTGTACTTCTCTAAGATGGGAGCAATTACGATTGCAAAATGAGCCGCCCATTTTGTAATTGTAATTGTTCCCGTTTTAGGGAGGTACAAAATTAATAACTAAAGGTACACCAAGGTACATCTCAGGTATTAAAAATTCATATTTATATTATTCAATTCTGTGACCATACACCCGCCATTCTGACATTCACATATTTCGGACGTGTATAAATGCGGAAAGGGCCTATGTACCTACTAAATAAACTACATATTTCATTTCATTTCACATATGGCTCGGAAACGTGGCCTCTCACTATAGATAGGCCTTACAAATAAGATAAAAGTTGCACAGTTTGCTATGAGTATGACACAAGTTGACAAGTTGTACCACGATATTATGTGTTTGATTGTATATAAAAACATCCATATTTACAAGAGTAAAACACTCAAACAAAATATTTTTTCCTGATTCCAATATTATTTTTTACCCTTAATAAAGTACAAGCGGACCCGGAGTCCGAAGCTAGTAAACTCAATCACGACCAGCGAGGTGACAAATGCAGGTGTCGTTTACGACGCAGCCCTAAAGGCCCATGTAGGGCTGCCTCTCCCGTAGAATAAAATATAATAATTGTTTATTTGTAGAAACCAATATCTAATAGATTTTATTCTATGTTCACTAAAAAAGTAGTACATTGTTATGTGCCAGCGACATAAATGTAGATTAAGAGTAGGCTCACACCGTTGATTTTTAGTTGGCCGATAGTTGTGCCCGATTTTAAATTGTATGAAGAATCGGCCAAATCGAATCGGCGTAGTGTGCGTACTCCCATACATGCCCATACTGATCAACTGCCCGACTAAACTATCGGCCGACGAAAAATCAACAGTGTGCGCCTACTCTAAAATAAAGTGGATGATGATACAGCATTAGAATCTCGCAAGTGGACCGCCTAAATTAGGTAAATTGGAATTGGCTGCCTGCTGCTGTCTTTCCTGAACACTTTATTCCGGGCCTTTTCAAGGATAAGCTAGGCTAAGGATTTTCCTCTCGTTTTATCCCTATTTTGTAATTTTTTTGACTACATACCTACTTAAACTTTTTTTTCGGGAACTCGAGACTCGAAATAACCAATCCGACCGACAACGGTGGGCTAAACTATCGCCTTACAAATTGGAAAAATAATCTACAAACGCGACAACCCTATCCCGTATTACCGTAGCATGTGTCGCGGAACTCAAATATCTTTAATACAATGTATTTTATAGACCCTCTGTTTACGCTTACTTATACTTTTGCCCGGCATCGATTGGAAAAATCCTTTCTCTACGTCATGTTTTCCGTGACTTCTGAGTTCTGAGCTACTACGAAATTAACGATATTTGTGATACTACAAATCAGTCGAAGCAGGTAGTACTTATCACGATTTTTCAAAGGGATGATTATCTAGTTTATACAGGGTGTTAGGTAAATGGGTATATGAGCCGACACTAGCCCATGTTAACATGGTCATATAAATGGTATGGTGAAGTCAGAAAATTGATATCTTCATTTTAATTATTTTAATTTTCATACAAATCGGATTTTATAAAATTTATTCTCATTTCATAAAATTTATAAAATTTACTCCTCCCACACAGGAGCTGTGGTGGGGGAAATGTGGGGACACTGGTTCTCGTTGTAGTTACGCGCGACTTCATATCTATTCTCTTTCTATGATCTGAGTGGTAATCATTGGGGGATGCTGATGATGATGATGACTAAATGTTTTTTTAATTTAACTTATATAGATTCTCCCGCTCAGCTCACCCTGTATTGAAGTTCACTTAACATGTGTACGCGTATGAAACGGATGACTTTACGGCGTAATCTCCGGGACGGAGCGCGTCGCACGATCTCGCTTATCTCGGATTAAAACGCATAAACGCGCTAATCCAGACTTACACCCTGTATACATACGACTTTTCGATACACTGAAGCAAATGGGGCAACATCTTCTCAAAATGTTAAGACTGAATCGCAGAAATTGATTCGTCACGCGACGTTACTTGAACTCATCTTCGTACAGTTTGCCAGTAAAGGAACTAAAGATCCGATTTGAAAAAATATTATTTTTGTGTTGAATAGCCCATTTATCGAGGAAGGCTTCTACAGCCAATAGGGGCAGATCTCTTTCTTTTCAAAAATAAAGGAATGTTTTCATGAGTAAAATTTTCTATCTACAGTACTTATTAAGAGTACTTTCCCTCCAGGTGGCATTACAAAATTCCACCCTGTACCTATATTTAGATCTCTACTACGATGTTGCACCAAAAAAGAATTATTTAAACTTAAACATCGTCATAATTTCACCCACAGGACGTCCACTGGTGAACATGGACCTCTCCTCTAATGATTTCTTGATATACCTTTCAATAAATATTCATTAATTCATCATTATCATTTCAGCCATAGGACGTCCACAGCTGAACATAAGCCTCCTCCAATGCTTTCCATGTTGCCCGATTGGTAGCGGCCTGCTTCCAGCGCCTTCCTGCTACCTTTATGATGTCGTCGGTCCACCATTTATTAATTGCAACTTACTATTCAGTCAAGGGCCAAGATAAGTTGCAATTCGAAAGGTCGCTAAAAGGGTCATTATCTTTACGTTCGAGGGTGCCATTACCATGACAAAGGTTCCGTATACTGGTGCCGGCGGTTCTCAATCTTATAGGATTTGAAATACTGGATACGTTCTGCGGCCTGAGGTCAGTCAGGGCCCCGATTGCGCTTATTTGTAATGTCTCAAATTCATTCGCACTTCATCTCCAGTCGCGCTCCATTTTCATTCCAGCCAATGTGCAATTTGGTATGGTAAAATTATCGTTAAAAGTCCCTATTATAGTAAAATTCATTATTTTTCCTAAACATAGACGTTGGTGAAGCGTTTGAGATAAAGTTGCTTTCTGCCAGCTTTTACCTACTTAGAGGCCCAGTTCCTGAAGCAGAAAGGTAAAAGGAGCGCGTTTACCTTTGAACTTCGTTCAGTTTCGTTTGAACTAGCTGTTTTAAAACGACACGCATTTGTCAAACAGCCGATTATCGTTCGTTTTCCGGTTGCGTAAAAGTTTTCAACACAACCGGACGCTGACCTGTGCCAGGGCCCAGGTCAAAGTGAACGCAGCCCGCAACACTTACCACAATCGTCCATTGGCGTGACCGAATCGAAATCTGAGGAACCCGCGTTCATTTCGATTCGGTCAGTCAGTATGACACAGATCACCATTGGGCTTATTGTCTTTCCCTAGGCTGCACCATCTTAAACGTCAAAAGTATTTCAAACAAAAAAACTCAGCCCTAGGGATGTACAATTATTACTTACTCTTACTTCAAAAATATGGTTATGCTGTTTTTATTTTTTAAGTTCACATGTATTTTGCTTCCTTAAAAAAGAAAAAATAAAAGTTAGGGAGCCACTGTACTATGATAATGAGCAGCAATAATGTTACGGATTTTTTTTAAATACACTCAGTTCGTTTTGACGATAGTGACTGAGTTTCTTGCGCTGCTTCTTCTTAGCACTGGCCCATTTATTGTCTGGAAGCAGTGGTAGGGTTAACTGGGACATGTAAAAATTCTTTTTTAAAAAAAGCTTACTTGAAAAAATAAAATGAGATATGAGTTCACGCTCCTTGATTGAAGGAACATGTTTTTAAAAGGAACTAGACAGACTTTTTGCTAAAATTTTACACAGATAGGTACATCGAATATAACTATTATTATTTTAATCCAATTAACATATAAAAACTTAACATAAACGAAACTAATAACATAAAAATACCATCGTACTAACAAAAAGTTCTACACAACACTCGATTGTAATTACATTTTGGAACGAACGAACTGTGTCTCTCAAAGTCGGCTCGTAGTCGTTTACATGACAAAGCTACGCGGAAAGCTGTTAGACGATGATTATCTGTGGTCAAACACAACCACCGGTCGTCTTGTAAGAAAAAAATTGAATAAAAAAACTCAACTTTTGACATTAGAAGTGTCATCAAAACGTATTTATATGACACACTGAATAATTGTCCCACCAAACTCACTGACAGGGGGGCGCCACCATCGATCAACTATGTCGGTCCTAACATCAATTAACTAGGCCGAAATAGCGAAAAAAAATATTTTTTTCGCTCGATATTTTGGAAACGAAGATAAAAATTTGAGAAAACCTCCTCTGGACAATTTAATCAGCTACAATTTGAGCCTAAAACAAAGTCGATCGGGCTAAGGGTTTTTAAGAACTTATCGTAAAGTGAAATACCGGTGAGTTTGTTCCCCTTAGTATACTGACTGGGTGGGTTTAATGGCGCGGCCAAGTTTATGTGGAGCACGGTTTAATGTCGTGGAATACTGTTTAACGCAGACATTCGAGTCGCGTAATGAGTTCCAATCACAGGCCAAAGGGGAACACTGCTTATTATAATTTGATGGGACAGGGTTAGATACGACCTAAATCTCTACCTACAGGTTCGTCCAGACTAGATTTTTTTTAGAAAATTGGATTAGGTAAAGCACGGCAAAGAAAAAAATCGCTTATCATCCAATTACAACTTATGTTTTTTTTTTAATACTTATACCTACATATTTTAAAACAAGGAAATATTTCCTTTTTATTTTCTAATGCTATTTTGAGTTTTATAATGCAACTTAGGTACTCTCTCAAAAAACAATACCAGACTGATATATGCAGCAAGATTACTCTAGAATAGTGACTTGGTGAAATCCTTGGGGGAGGCCTTTGTCCAGCAGTGGACGTCTTTCGGCTGAAACGAACGAACGATGAAATCTACGGATTTTGTTAGAGAATGCTCTACTATGGCATTAAGTTCGCCTTTTGTACTGCATTTTTTTTTGTGTGCCTTATTCCTTTAAAATAACAACCACTGAATAATGAACAGACAATACAACTTTTAAAATGTTGACAATAGCAGTTAATTATAATTGGCAATTAATTCACAATCTAAACAACCGATAATCCGTTAATAGCCTTCAGCAAAACAATAATTAGATCGCAGAGGATTCCACCAAATCCTATTTTATCCGCACAATCCAAATTTATGCACCAAATTGAATTATTTTCGGGCAAAAACGAGCACGGATCTACGAAATGGGATCTGAGATAAGCCTAATTACGTCAAAAATGCCAAGATTATACGTGAAAATAAACAATTAATAAATAAATAAAGACGTTAATTGCATCAAATAACTATTCCGAATAAGATAGGTTATTGACGTTATTGTACACCACACAAGACGAGAAAATAAAAAGAAAGAAATATATAAAAAAGACTTTAGGCCGTCTTATCGCGATCTCTTCCAGGGGATAAACCTAGAACTTAGGGGATAGTTGCTTAAGGGTTTTTTTTTTAAGTCTTTGTCTGGAATATAAATAAAACTGTCTCATGAATGTAGGATAATATCACAAATTCAATACCTACAATTAATTTGAGTTTTCTTCCTGAGAACTGAACCGGAAACCTCTATTAACTCATCGTTTCACCGTTCTTCTCCAATTAAACTTTTTTTTTAATTTTAAACCTTCAGTAAAGACTAGGTATGTAGCTACATTATTAATTAAGATTTCTTTAAATGTTAGTTAATTATCACTTAGCTAATTATTCATTTAATTCAAGAAATCTAATTCTGAGTGCGCAGCCCTTGGCCGACCGCATTAATTAAGGTTGTCTTACATAGTATACAACAAGTTGATTACGCATTCCACGTTAAGTCAAACCACTCACGCATGCGAAAACGCAACACCGGCGATTCGTCCACGAAAAAATGATAGTCCTCTTTAATAATATCAGCGCCTTTTTCACCCACCATCATTGCAGGTGCATTAGTATTGCCACCCGGTATCGTGGGCATTACAGAAGCGTCTATCACCCGCAGCCGAGAAACTCCATGGACTTTGAGCCTCTCATCCACAACCCCATCAGGCCCCATAGCACAGGTGCCCACCGGATGCTGTAAAGACCCTACCGTATTCACAACATAACAATGCCAATATTCACCATCTTCCAGTTTCGCTTTATCGCACCCGGGCACGTCTAACTTTTCCAAAGTCGCCTGAACATGTCTGTAGTAAGATGTCTTAGTCAATTTTTGCATAAATTTCACCCCTTTTTTAAGCACGCGGACATCTTCCTTGCTTCTCAAGAAACCGCTCTCTATGACAGGATCGTCCAAAGGATTTTTACTTTTGATTGTGACTCGACCTCGGGATTCTGGATGCAGTAGAATTAAAAAAGTCCAGTCTATAGCTCCACCGAAGTTGGCTCGAGCTATCGAAGCACAGAATGATCTCTTATAGCCCAAGGACTCGCAGGTCAGCTGAATCACAGGCGAACCAAACGCACCAATATGGCTGTTGAATGTTTGCAGCTGCCGATATGGTCCATTGTCCACATTGATAAATCCATTCTGTGTCGGTACCGGAACAGAATTTAGTTCCCTAGAAGAAATTAAATGTTGCACGACCGTCCCCAAACCTCTCTTGCCAGTAAATATAAGAGGCACAAACTGATGATCTTGTAGATTTCTACCGACTGGTAGATCAACTATAGATTCTATCGCATGTTTTTCTAATTCTTCTCTGGGGCCGACTCCAGATAACATTAGCAATTTCGGTGTATCAATCGCCCCGGCTGATAAAATTACTTCTTTATTGGCAAACACATTGACTAGTCTGCCTGTCTTAGTAAGCAACTTTACACCGTAAGCAGTCAATGTGTAAGGGTCTATTAAAACTTTTAGCGCTCTAGTATATTTTGCTATAGATAAATTAGGTCTATCTTTGGTTGGTTTCAGATAGCATTCGGCTGTGCTGGACCTCCTGCCATCAGCGAACGTGAAATGAGGTAAAGACACGCCTAAAGATTCTAAGCCATTCATTTCCAGTGTTCTTTTTAGGCCCATTTCTTCGTATGCTTGTAAAATAATTTCGTTCACAGTCCTGAAGTATTCGTTAAATGCTGGTTTCGATATTTTGACTGCACCTTCAGTTGAATGAAGGTGTGAATTGTGGGGGCTGTTCATGACTGTTGAGTCGGTCATATTTTCTAGTTTCTTGAAGTACTTCAAGGTTGAGTGCCAGTCCCAGCCCGGGGCTACCTGCTCCCAGCTGTCGTAGTCTCTGGGCTCCCCCCTGGCATACAACTCGTAGTTGATGGCTGAGGAGCCCCCGAGCATCTTCCCCCGAAGCAGGTTGACCGCCTGCCTCGTGTGTGCTCTCCCGACATCTCTGTCTAACTTCATACTGTAGTCCCAGTCGTATTCGGTGTGTGATAGAGTCGTGAAAAAACTGGGCACCTGAAAGTTATTCACAGTAACTGTACCTTAAATAAATAAATAAAATAAAAACTCCTTGGACAATTTTATAGTGTGCCATCTAATCTCAAACAAACCAAGCTTGTGGGTACATAGTTACAAATAAACAAAATATATTTTTATTATCCATAATGGCATTGTTTTGCGTAATAATTGCATGCACTAATAATGATAAGATAATTAAACTATTACTATAATAATTGTAACGGACAATTTTTAAATTGTTAAACCTATTAGGTAAGTAACGCGTATGCAATTGAAAAATAATGCCCAAATGTCATTTAGCTGCCTATTAGTTTGAGTTTGAGGACGGCAGACTGTTTAACTTGATGTAAGTACAGTCAGCGTCAAATAGTTTGTGACACTAATGCCCGTTTTCACCATCAATCCCTAATTTTTAAGTGACCCCTAAGTAAACAAAATTCCTGTTATTTGTTACAGGCACTATTAAACTGCCAAAAAGTTGGCAATACAACCTTATTCTTATTCCTATTGTAACAAAGAGGTGTTGCGAACTTTTTGGCTACTTTGGGTGTCACGAACTATTTGACTAGTCACTTGGGCCCTTACCACGCTAGCGAGGGGCGGGTCGCCCCCAGCCTCAACCAGTAGGACCCTGAGGTGGGGTGCCTCACTGAGTCGCGCGGCCACCACCGCTCCTGCCGACCCTGAGCCCACCACCACGAAGTCAAAAGTCTCTCCATCTGAAATATCAAACAAATAACTATTACGGAGAACTGACGGCCGATGGAGCAGCAAGGTTCTGGAATGGAGGCCGCGTACCGGAAAACGCAGCGTGTGACGTCCACCTACAAGGTGGACCGACGACATCGTAAAGGTAGCAGGGAAGCGCTGCACGCAGGCCGCTACCAATCGATCAACGTGGAAAGCATTGGGGGAGGCCTATGTTCAGCAGTGGACGTCCTATGCAGTAGCGGCGTAAGGGGGGGGGCGGTGGGGGCGGTCCGCCCCGGGTGCCAGGCATCAGGGGGTGACAAAAGTCGCGCAGATTAGTACTCACTGGCGCATCTGCGTCGGTAACCCAAAAATCCTTGGGGGCACCAGACGGACCAGACCTGACCATTCTGGGGTGCCATAGCCCCGAGCTATATATGGAGGGGGGGGGGGGGGATGACCGCCCCGGGTGCCAAGCCATGCTACGCCGCCACTGGGCCTATGGCTGAAATGATGATGAACTATTACCAAATAGTACGAGACCTCATATACTACGTACGAGGAGATAATTTGGTACGATAATTTGTTTCCTTGTTATTGTTTTTATAGTCTACTAGCTTTCCGCCCGCGGCTTCGCCCGCGTGGAATTTTGTCTGTCACAGAAAAACTTTATCGCGCGCGTCCCTGTTTCAAAAACCGGGATAAAAACTATCCTATGTTCTTTCCCGGGACTCAAACTATCTCTATGCCAAATTTCATCAAAATCGGTTGCGAGGTTTAAGCGGGAAAGCGTAACAGACAGACAGACAGACAGACAGACAGACAGATGTTGTAGCAGAGCGTAGTTGAGTGTTATTTTGCAGTAGAAGAATACACCATGGATAGCTCTTATTATTTCCTGACACAAGTGACAATTAACCAAACATTGTTTCCATAGCAACTTGAAACTTTACTTATAACGCCGCTTTGCTTGCCAGCTACATTAATAGTTATTCCTCATAAATCTACGTACTATATATTTTAAAAACATTACTTACTAGTGGGTGTTGAGAACGTTTGATTGATTTCTGAGAAAGTTCTTTCATTCTTTGGGTCTTTAAATTATTCCAGCAGCTTTTCAGTTGATGTGAGAGCCTTTGTGAAACATAAAATATGGTTG
>NW_021136882.1:0-562 GCF_004193835.3 Ostrinia furnacalis | reverse complement strand
TAATATACGATTTATTTATTTTTCAAGACATTTTCCTATGTTAAAAAAAACCTGATATATAACAACATTCTTCATACACATACCTACCTAAAATGTATATTCGTACTTCATGTTCATTAATATTAAAGTCATAAAAATAAAAAATTAAACAGTATCAAGATCGTTTATTCCAATTTCCCCAGTATTGCTCTCAACAAAGTTTATTTTCCCTATTTGCCATGAGATTCTGGTACACCTATACAGGGTGTTAGGTAAATGGGTATATGAGCCGACACTAGCCCATGTTAACATGGTCATATAAATGGTATGGTGAAGTCAGAAAATTGATATCTTCATTTTAATTATTTTAATTTTCATACAAATCGGATTTTATAAAATTTATTTTGTATGAAAATTTAAAAAAATAAAATGATGATATCAAATTTCTGACTTCACCATACCATTTATATGCCCATGTTAACATGGGCTAGTGTCGGCTCATATACCCATTTACCTAACACCCTGTATGTATAGGTAAACTGGTTTAAATAAATTAAATGAAACCATCAATCGAGCAAGTAGG